>NC_069128.1:29928959-29931459 GCF_026914265.1 Mya arenaria
TCGTGTAAACCTCTCAATAACTGGGACAGCCACTGTTCATATATACCGCATCACCTGATTAAAATCAAAAGCGGATGACAGCTAATTTATTGAAATAAAAATGTATTAGACAATTTGAGAGATACTGCCTTCTCTTTAGACAAAATATAATGTTGACCACAAAAGTATGTATGCACACACACTCAAGTATAACCATGCACTTAAGCGATGTTGCGTTTTAAAGTCAATGCCATTTATAGCTTATATATACATGGTTTTCAAATGTTTTCATATAGATGAATTGAACATTCTTAATTAACATTTTTGTTTTAACAGTTTTAAAACAGCCGTCACGGTTGTTGTGCATGCTGATAGCATAAACAATCTTTTGATGAAGATATCTTCTACAGCATCGTTTAATTCATTTGTTCTTTGACTGATGTATTAAACAATTACTGTGTAGCTAAGATGCTTAATTAATCACAATATAAAACGGTAATTGAAGAAATTGCGGAGCCTATAAATATTACCCACGTAATCTTTCGAAGATAAGCTGTCTGCATTTTTACGAATTGAATACATACAACAGGTAGTCATCAAGTCGGCGTATCGCTGAAACAACATTTCAGAAGCGTAAAATTACTACAATATTAAAGGGCAATGTTTTTGTCTCATATTTACGCTGAGAGATTTTATAGGTAAAGCTCGTTCTTCAAAGGGCCCACGTTCCCCCACGTTTACTTGTGATTGAACGTTTCTTTAAAAACAAAGTGTTTTTACATGTCTGACATCTTGAAAATGAATTATATAGAGTAAATTACATTTGATCTGTTATATCTACCTACATTTATTGCCTATTTATAACTCATATTTTTCCAACAACATGAAATTATACGTATAAACATATGTAACAAATTATATTTTTTCCGATATTTTATAGAGATTTATCAGTGATCTGAAAATGATATTTCACTGCTTCAACAGTGAAAAAAAACCTATATGATATATATTTTTTAATTTGTTTACCCCCTCTCACTTTCACAGGCGGTGGGCGGGGCGGGGGGGAGGGTAGCGGGAAACCGTTATTTTTACCATTAACGCAATTTATGACTTGATTTTAGTAACATTAACGATAAAAACCTTCTTTTTTTGTAACACTCAAAGTACGAAATCGTATAATCGTTATTCTAGGCCAAAATATTTTTATGATGAACTCTCATTATCTAAAATTTATATGTCGGGAAACCGGATTTTTTTGTAACACTCAAAGTACGAAATCGTTATACTAGGCCATATAATCATATGAAGAATTCTCATTATCTTAAATTTATATACGAACCAGGTGTGCAAATGACAGATATGCTCCATATTGGTCTTAATCTATGTTAATTTGGCTAATTTGTTTCAAGACATCTGCACAAAATTTGTCCTTATCCGTCATAAATACTATGCTTCAGTGTATTAAGAATAGTCAGAAATATGTCAGAAATGTTTCACATGGTACAAATTGTAATATTTCACGGCAGAGAACCTTAAATGTTCCTTTTTTTAAAACATCACTTTATAATTTTATCATTAGGCCGTAATTAAAAACATATAAATGTTTGTTTGCGGTTAGTCTGTCAATGTTTTTTTGAGAATGTAGTTAGGTGGGATGTTTTTAATATTTGTTTACTGTATTATGCATATTTTGGCTACTAACGCCCCTCATTAGAAAAAGGGCGAGAAAATTGCGCCGCAGACGGCTTTTTTTAGTCAGCAAACATATACTTTTTACGATTACATTATCCATAAATATTTGCTTCTGCTACGGACCGTTTAACAAAACATATTGCTGTCGGCGTTAAATATCTGGTATGAAATACATGCGTTGTCTCCACTTACACTTTCGAAAAGGGGACGGTAAATTTCGGTAATGTTTTATTGTTGCTAAGACTTAAATAGTGTACCCCGTTCCCCTCCCCCTCCCCCCTGTTCCCCTTCACCCACTTAACCACCCCCGCTCCCAAACAATCAGTCCCTTCCCCCGTTTCCGGCCCCCGTACATCCAGTCCCCTCCCCGTCCTCGGCCCCCTAAGCCCCCGTTCCTCTCTCCCCCACACCGTTCCCCGCTCCCGTACCTCCAGCCCCCCCGCCCGTTCACCGCTCCCGTACCTCCAATTCCCCCGTCCGTTCCCCGCTCCCGTACCTCAGGTCCGTCGCCAGTTACCCCCCCCCCCCATCGCCAGTCGATTGAGCCCACGAATACATTGAA
This sequence comes from Mya arenaria, assembly GCF_026914265.1. Taxonomy (NCBI): domain Eukaryota; kingdom Metazoa; phylum Mollusca; class Bivalvia; order Myida; family Myidae; genus Mya; species Mya arenaria. The sequence goes on from NC_069128.1 coordinate 29,931,193, forward strand.
TCGTAGTTGGCAAGCAACGACGTTCGCGAAATGATTTTAACGACTTACTAATTATTGATAAGATAAGGGAACACCGGTCTTTTTTCTGTGCAAAATGTTAAATAGAAAAGAGGCTAAACACATTTTTAACTGCATCTGATCACAATCAAGTGGACTTTTGGTCATCAATGGGCAGCTGCTAGACTTATTGGTCAGTTTTATTGTCACTTCACCAGCGGGAAATAACCATAATAGCGCGATTATCACAAAATTATAGTTTTCCCGGCG
>NC_069128.1:31381459-31421459 GCF_026914265.1 Mya arenaria
TAATGTTTTAGCTGCAGTTATAACCGGTCTAGCGCGCGATCATTTGCTCCTAATATCAGTCGGAAATGGACTTGAAATCTCCAAAAGATATAATACAGGATGTATGTGCACGTCTATTGACAGTTATGGCTCACATATCTATATATTGTGCCAGTCGAACTTTAAAGCTGAAGTTAGAGTCATGAACACTGAAGGTGTTGTTAATATACGAATAAGCCTTGATCGTGTCATTGCAACTCCAACTGCCATTGCTGTGAACCCTCTTAACGGCGTGATGTACATCACTGACGCTACGCAAGGTGTGCATGTTGTGGAAACAGGGATGCCCGTCAAAAGAACGTCAGATAAGAACATAGAACGCTACCACGGTGTGGCTATTGACCTCAACAACACGGTGTATGTCTGCAGTGAGCGAGTAAGCGGCGTTCATGAGCTCAGCTACGATGGAAAACATTTGGTAATTGAATTTATCTATCAAAAGTGCCTATATGTTATTGTCTTTTATGCTTTTTGGGTGCAATATAAAGTTTTTCACTGCTGTTAGTTTCACTGCTGCTGAAATATCAAACAGATATTTTTACTGCTGTGGAAACATATATTTGTAAAACCTAAATCAATTACTCTTAGTAACCAATGGTTTGGGATTAGGTGAGCGGTTAGGGCCTTTAATGATACTTTTGGGAAAATCTAAAACAATGCTCATACTTTCAGATGCCCGTCCTTCTCGGCTATGACGACGAGGGGCCACGGATGGTATGCTACAACCAGGCTACCAACACTCTTGTGACGTCATCTTCCAAAGGGGGTACCATCCAGATATACAAGATCATTGACCAACTCCTTTTACATGGACGAAAATAATTTGTATAGTATTCTACTTCAAGCGTTACAAAGATATCATTTTTCAAAATATCATATTAGTTTGATGTTTAGCGTGTAAGTTAAATTTAGGCTGGATTTAGGAGCTGCAGTTGACGAATACTTTTTTTTTTAAAAGTGAGAACAAAACAGAATTCTAGTGACTATCCAATGATATATTTTGAATTGCTATTTATTACAAGGCATTCAGACAAACATTCATAAAACTGCGCGCGTGTGTGTGTCTGTGTGTGTGTGTGTGTGTGGAATGATTTCTTCGAGCTAGTTTTGCATGACATCAGTTATTTCATAATAATAATTAATATTGAAATTGTATTTGTATAATTGACAATAATATAACATGATTTGTAATTCGTCCAAACCGAGAAAACTATTTTTCACATTAACTGTAATATATTTTTATCAAGTTTGTATCATTTTCCGTAATGTATGTACACACTTTTGACAGTAAAATGCCATAGTTTTTAAAATTATAATTAATGCACATTTTGAATTCGTTTTAATTATTCCGCAATATGTTAATAACGGCGTGATCTGAGCGTCGACAATGTATTTAACTTTAATGTGTCTCATCGCTATTAACGAGTTATATTTTTGCTATGTGTAATATGATTTCGGTTTGTTAGCTAGCTTTTGTGAAATAAACCATAAATTTGAAATCAAAACAAAAAATATTGAATCTTTTCCTTTACATATTGCACATACGAGATAAAGCATGCACTATATTGTTAAATGATGCATGTACGTAGCATGTGGTTTAAAACTTCAATATGACACCTATTTCGACACATCAAAAAGACAATGACCATCAGAGCTTGTTTTAACACACGACAACTCCCATTCACATGAAAATTAGGGTAGACAAGTATAAACCAATTGCTCAGCTTAACAGCTGCTAGTCCGCTTCGCTATACCATTATGCCATCTTTTTATGACGCTTTTATACACGTATCCTTAGGCCTAAAAAATAAATTGTGTGGTTCGGGTCACCCGACCCTACCTGAAAAATACCGCCGACCCTACTGTTTTTAGGTGGGACTTGCGAAAAAACATTCCTGTCGTACAGTTCATCGGGAATTTTCCGATTATTCGTCTTTTAGAGTAAGGTGGAACAAAATGTCTCTGGATAATAGCATAAGTTTTCCCAAACATAAGATGCCGTCTAATTTTAATATACCCCACCCACCACTGCAGGACAAGGCATGGCCCTATTCACTTGTCATGTTTTTATCCAATGATGCAATCATAAAAAAGATAGTTTAAATTAAATATCAGCACGGCAAACATTCTACTTGTATAGAAAAGAAATATAAAATTATGAGAGTTCTGACTGTTTAACAGGCTAGTGCATGACAAAATATGACTGTATTTTAAACTGGGACTGAAACCTGGGTCTGTTGCCATTTGTACAGTTTATAAAATTATTTTACTTCTTGGAGAATGGCATAGAAATGTTTTTTGAGATGCTGAAGCAGGTCAGTATTGTCACATTTAATTATCATTATGTTTATGCTTTCGGAAGGTGTGTAACGAATGACAACGAAACTCGGCTGGCTCTGTTGGGAGAGCACCGGTCTATCAATCTAAGGGTTTGTTTATCCAGGAAAATCATAGTCACCGAATGTTGAGCCCCAACAATGTCCTAATATAACTGAAATGCTGGTGTAAAAGGACAAAAGCAAAGCAAACAAACCTGAGCCAAACTAAAACCCTTAAAAACAAAATATCCCTACCTACCCTACCTATTCTTGGGGGCCATGTTACCCTAACCACACAATTTATTTATTTAGGCCATACCATAATATCCTTCTTATGCATTCATTCATTTATTTCAATATATCCTCCGCGTGGGAGATTAGAACACAATGTAATATATATAAGCATGTTTAAAAATGTCAGTAGAAAAAGTTGATTCATGCAAGAAGTAGCATGAGAGTAATACATACATGTATACAATGGGTTCAAGTCAAACACAATATTTATGACAAACTAACAGCAATTGTATGATCATACAATATAGACATAATCATCTTACGCAATATATGCACAAATGCCACTGTTTCAGTATAATTTAAACACTATCGAAAGTATTGTATACATTGAACGCATCTTGTACATAACGAAAACTGAGCTTGCATAACAGCAATTGATTATAGCCTTCATTTTGTATGTACTTGCTCCCTTAAAGAAAATCTCTGAAAATTGTCGAATCTTTTTTAGCTTAGTCGGATCCGACATGTTGACCAAATACCATGTTTATATCACAATAAAAACTATCGCGTACAGCTGCTGTACACGGACAAGCAAACACGATATGCTCGGTTTTGTTAAAGATAATTTGTAAGGATACTCGGCCGTAATTCATAAAACGTCTTAAGCCATTTCCTGCCTTAAGCCAAGTTCCTAAAATATTCGAAGTAAAATTTAAACACAGGTTTATTTACTATAAAATAAGTATATAACAACTTTTTGTTAAATGAAAGTAGAGTATTTTAAATATTATCAAGTTATCTTATCGTATGACCAGTAAGATACTTAACTTAGGAAAATGAAATAAGTCAGCAAAAGACATAAGATATTTTATGATCACAGGCCATGCGTTGCTAATATGTTTAAAGATTTAAAGTTGACTGTATTTGTTTAAATAATATAAGATTATTTTAAGATTATGCAAGTTGTTAGTTTAAAAGAAAATATTAAGATGCATCTACAGCACTTTTAATATATTTGTCTAGTAGTACTTTGTATAGTTAAATGTATATCTATCTTTTCTAAATTGGTCATTTCTAGACAACATTTAAAGGCATTTCGAGCAAATGCAATCTATGATAATATTTATACCTAAAGTACAACCTTTAAAGTACATTTTAAGCCAATAGAAATGGGGGTGGGGGGCTAGTAGGTAGTTGAATATTGGAATCCCGTACTACCATCTACCAACTACCAACGACTTTTCAACTTTACCGTCATTTTGTTTTAACAATTTAAACTAAGGGGGAAAAGCATAATTGTCATTTTGTTTAAACAAATTTATACTAAGGCAGACAACCACAATTGTCATTTTGTTTAAACAATTTTATACTAAGGGAAACAACCATGATTGTCTTTGTTTTTCAATAATATACTAAGGGAGACAACCTTTAATTTTCAATTTTCCAAACTGTTAAAAAATTGTCTCTTTTCGAATAACTTTTGGCAATGCTTAAAATGAAGACTTAAATCAAAGATAACTTTTCTTTTACAACACCATTTTAAATAAAAAAGGGCAGTCTATGCCGCTTAAAGAGCCCCACATTTGTGTTATTGTGAATTTGATAAAGTCATTAGTTTCATCAAACACTTCGACAAACGTGTTTTGCTGTTGCTGAAGGACAACAAGTTGTTCAAATTCTGGCCTGTCCATGATTTTGAGCGAACGGAAAAACTGTTAGAAACCCCTCAATCAAAACATCGAATCAAAACATGCATTGATCGTGGAGAAAACGTAGTGTGGTCAGCAAAAGAGCAGCGATATCGTGGAGGCTCGTGTTACTTCGTGGTGACAACATAGTAGGAGCGGCACACGATCGGTGATGGTCGCGGTGAATACGTGGTACAAGTGAAATCAACGTATCGGAAACGCGGTGGTCGTGGAGAAATCGTAGTACAAACGTATTGAGGCTATTCGTTGCCAAAAGTCCAGACGTGTATGCGTGTGTTTTATGTGTCACAGTTTGTAACATTGATGATTAACCAATGCACGTTTTACAAACGCCAACGCATCGGTTGTATGTTTACATGTCACACTGTACATTTTCATTTTTCATTGTGGCGATTGGAGTTTTATTCTCGTTGCATCTATTCAACAGAAGATTTAGTCGTGTTTATAGAGTTGTTTATGGCGTGAGACCGCAAGTTAATTTTACTATATGTTTCATATAGACACTAACCTGGCTTTTGACTTTATACACATCCCAATTGAAAAACAAGGACATGGCATCTCTAGAATACAAGACACAAAATATAATCACAAGAAAACACCATGTTGACCATTGACCCTACTGTCAAAATTGAGTTCAAATACATAACCCTTCCGCCAAGGAGTCAATCGGCTACAAACAACTAATTTTCAGATTTTCACAAGCTATGATTTTTCCAATATTTACACTGAAAACTATCAATTTCTGCAATGGAGTGTCAAACTCAGTCAAGTTATCTGCAAAAAGAACATGTTTTGCTTCTTTTTTCATTCAATTTTAATAAAATATTGATACTTGAACACAAGCACTTTTTTTCTGTATTCACATCCGGATCTTGGTCAACGGGGGGGGGGGGGGCAGATAACTGTGGTCTTGAGCCTTATGGTAAACACTCGTCATTTTAGACACTTGGACCATGGATATTGCGAACCTTATTATGGGCATTACGGATCATCTATATTAAGACATTTTAGACTATGATTTGGTAACGAATATTTATTAAGAAGAAATGATCAGACCATCTAAATGATAAAGTAATATTTATATTTATAAAACAAACTGGACATACACAAGAAACAAAACATCATGGTCCGAAGTGTCCCTGAGCCAGGTCGGAAGTGTCTGGTCCGTATTGGTCGTGGTTTGAAATGTCTTGATACATTTTCGTTAATGTACCGGAAATGAAATTTAAACACTTCACGGCAGTCTTTTTGAGATATTTATATACATATTCAAGCTTGCATGTGCGTAGCTGCCTATTCGCGAGTACGCGGCTAAATCCACATGATTCTGACAAAAATATAATAAAACAATCAGCCAAAGTTGCAGTATGCGTACTTGACTCCATAATCCTAATACTGTCCATTCTCCAGTACTAATTAAAGCACCCAGAACGCCCTCTTCCGAGGGGGCATGCCCCGGACCCCCTAGCAAAATTATGAATCCACATGAATATAGGGCTAGCTACGCCCCTGGCTTGAAACGCGTTTCTTAAACGAAGGACCAGGTAAGTCTAACAGAGTTCGGAAGTAACAGTTAATTTGTAACAATCATATAGATGCAATTTCATTTATTACTAATAAACCAAATTACTTGCGGCTACCTTTTAATACCCCACCCACGCACAATATTCCGGACTTTTTCACATTTAGGTGAAGCGGCCCTTGTCCATTAGGAGCGGGAAAATCGCGCGTTATTTTCTCATATATGAAAAAAGGCTCTCTATATCTCTATTTATTCATGTTCTTGACATCCCCTACTTGACTATTTATGCCTATGGTTCACAGTCAGGTGCTTGTCATTTAAGAATGACTTAGTCAGGGGCGTACCTGAAGGAAGCATTTTGAACTTTACGCCTGTATGCTTGAGTAAGGTTTCGACATTTAAAGAAATTTCATTAATTTATTCTTAAAATATCAAACTGTGCGGGAGCCGGAGAGGTGTCCCGCTTTCAAGAATATTAAAAAAGTTTTTCACAGATCCATTCTAACATTTTTGACGCCAGTAGGAATTATGTAAAAAAACACCTGAATATACATGTATGTTCACTACCTTAGCTTTAATTTAGATTTTGAATTTTGAGCTCTTGTCATTTCTAGGAGCTTATACTGATGTATACGCACGGGCGTGCTGGCGTATGGCTAGGTACACCCCTGACAGTGGCGGACCCAGTAATTCGTAACTTGGGGGCACAAATGGGTTGAAGCGCTGTTCTTCCTCTGTCCAAGCGCCGTCCATGGTCCATCATAAATGAAATAAATAAAAAATTGCTTGCTTGGGGGAATTTTAAGGAGAAAGACTATGCTCATTGTCCGATGGCCTTTAATAAGTCCCTTTTACATAATTAAAAAAAAACTGACAGTGGCACTTCAAATTCCAGCTCAGATACACCCAACTGTCATTGACTGAATAATATGGTGACATATAACCTATTCAGGAACCTTGATCTTCAACTTATTTATTTTTAAATGAAGTTTTTATTGTGAAATAAAGAGATAGTGCTCCGACTGGGATTTGAACCGTAGCCGAAGATGTTATCTCCCTGGCTAGATTTTACGGAAATAAACGAAAGAAAATCCGATTCGTTAGTTCCGCCCATTCACCTTCGTTTTTTAATGACATTTACCATATAAGGTATAGGCGAAATTGTCTATCCTTGTATTTCTGAATTTGTCAATTGACTTGTGTAAACCTGGACTTGTAGGTCTGCAAATGTTCATTTTACGAATGCGAGTGTCGACTGTACGATTGCAGTTTTACATATGCATGTTTCGACTTTCTAAATTACATCATCATATTGTTAAAAGCAAATCATACGATCGATGTTTTATTGAGTTTATACAGTCTAGATCTGGTAATTATGTATTTTGTCTTTTATAATGACAAATGTAAAATCAGTACGGAAAAACTGACACAAAGAAATAACAAATAGCACGTCTACATTGACAAATGTAAGAGACATTTTGTACGATTAAGAAGCACATTGTGGGAATTACACGTCTGGACTTTTGGCAACGAATAGCCTCCATACAAACGTAGATCAGGCCGGACGCGGACAATACTCATCGATTTTGAGGCCGTTCTCGCCTCGATCTGATCAGTTCTTCAGGTCGGGATGAGCGGCATGAACGTGGAGAGATCGTCGCTCCGTGTGAACGGGCCATTACTTAAAACTAAAATTAAATGTCCTTTACATCCTTTATAGGTATATAATATAAACAATACAATTCAGTGCAAGATAACATTGCAATAAAGATGTTTTCTCTATGTATGCATTTAAATTGTGTTGGTTTAAGCATATCATTTGTGAACATGTCATTGCATCTTTTATCAGAGGCGTTAATGAAAATCATCGACCAAGAAGCATTTGGGGAACACTGATCATCACAAAGCCATAACCTCGCGTTATCAGTAAAGGCCAGCTCAGGTCAACGAGGTGCGCATGCGTACAGCGGGTACTAGGTAAACGAAGACTTCCATTCGCACTTAGCATAACAGTGTTGATAGGAGCTTACAGAATGGGTGGCGAGGTAATATGTTCTTAATTTCTAAATCGCAATTTGTTTTTTTTTAATACAATTTCAAAATTTTAATTAGTTTATACATTTATTATTTTTGTATTATTAATGAATTATCAATATCTGCGTGCTATTTATCTCTTTTGATATTGCAGGCAGCTCATTTTTCGTTTTAAAGACGCACAATATAGATGTGGCAAAATATATATGTTTTTTTTAGTAATTAATCATGTCTAACTCATTTGACTTTACTCATCAAAACAAAAAAGTCATATAATTTCCGTACTGATAAAAACATATTAGCGATATGTTGGCGCCTTTTTAACTGGGAATTTGTGGCTACGAAACTGATAATTAAATAAACTATTTTGTAAAGGTTTAAACAATTTTAATATGTACCTAAATCATATGCTTTTTTTTTGTTTTAATCGTTTAAGTCAAATGAATAGAACATGAAAACGCTTTAAAATTAAAAAAATAAAATATTCGCGTCAACCTATTTAGCGCGCTTTTCAGATGATTATCTCATTTACAAAATATCCTTGTTTCAATAGTTTGATAATGCACAGTGTACTTTAATATTTGATAGCAAATTACAATAACAAACCTTGACATTTTAATCTAAAATTTGAATGTACATATGATGAAATAGAAATTATGTATTAATGATAAAGACATATGTCACGCGTGTAGCTGCCTATACGCGAGTACGCGGCTGAATCAACATGATACTGACAAAAATATATTTTAAAAAATCAGCCAAAATTGCAGTATGCGTACTTGACTACATGATCCTAAAACTGTCCATTTTCCAGTATTAAATAAAGCACCTCAGAACGCCCAGAATGCACCGGATTGTGCCATAGTTTTCATTTTTTCCGAGGGGGGCATGCCCCGGAATCCCACGGCATAATTATGAATCAACATTAATTGAGAGCTAGCTACATCCCTGTGTGTAGCTCATGAAAGTGTAATGCATTTGGGACGAATCAGTGAACAGCATTAATTGTTAAAGTTGCATGCTCACAGATTGTAAGTTTTGACACTTTTTGTGAAAAAAAGTCTCAGAATCGGCTGATATTGGCATCAATGACTTCTATTTAGTCAAATAAGACATCTCACAATAGAACCGCATCGCGCGATTTTGGGCCTTCGGACATAAATATTACAAATGAAATAATCATTAATAAAAAAATGCCAAAAATAATGATTTTTCTATGTAAATCAATTTCTTTCAAACTTCGTTCTTTTTAAGGTTTTTCATTGGTGCGTCATTTTCTCGACAATTTATGACCATTTGTTTACTCATGTTTCCATAGCAACCATGGATTTCGTCCCGACATATTTTGTCTGCATTAATAGTCTAAGTGTTTAAAACTGCCAAATGTATTAAATACAAAACTGATTCATTATTTTTATCTTAATTTATGGTCATTTAAGATTCTATGATAAGAAAAGAATTTAAATTATAAGCTAAATGGGATTGATACGTTAATTTTGCACGTCATTTGAATAATGTGCTTTCGTAACAACGTGATTTGAATGACATCAAATTTAGTATTCTAAATGCGCAATGCATGGTCTCACTTGTAAGCACGTATCTTACGCAATTTAAGTGATATCATCATGAAATTTTCAGAATATCTTCCGCGACGCGGTATATTATATGAATTGATGTGCTCGCATATTTAAGCATAAACAAGGTCAGCTGAAACAGTTGACTCAAATCTTGTTAGAAAAACAACAGATCATAAGAGAATCCATTAAACTTCCAGTGCAGTAATGATTTGAAAGTTAACAATGACGACGTTAACAACGTTGTTAACTTTGTGAAAATTACTGCTGGTTAAAGCAAAAAAGCTTGTATTTGATGATATTGCCAATAAACTGAAACTGAAAAACGTTCTGTACAATAGACCGAATAATTCCTTATCTAAAATACATGTGTTCTTTTTTATATAAAACAAACAGGGTGGGCAAAGTTATTTCTTTAACCGCTTCAAACTATGACCACATGCTTTTGACAAAATCCTAAAATAATATACTAAAGGAACAACGCGAACAGCACTGTAAAGCCTTATCACAACCCGTTTGGCATATTATTCGTTCACGGCGACCGAACACCCCTGCATCCTCTCCCGCTCCCGCCCGCCTTTAATGAAACAATAAAATAATACTTACAATACTACACTACTACTACCACTTCTATTACTAATACTGCTGCTGCTGCTACTACTACTACTACTAGTACCACCACCACCACCACCACCACCACCACTACTATACTACTACTACTACTACTACTACTACTAATACTACTACTACTACTACTAATAATAATAATAATAATAATAATAATAATTATAATAATAATTACCAAAAAAACACGTCATTTTACACGAATATCGGCCGTTGTTGTTCTTTGCGAAGAAAACCTCATTTATCAAATACAAGCCTTGTCTGGTTGTCCGGTTAGCGCAGTGGTTTGCGCACTCGCTTCTCACTAAGGCGAGACGGGTTCGATTTCCGGCCTCGGCGTATGCGAGTTTGGCTAGTGGTCACCAAGCCGGACAAGTGGTGTTTTAACGGACACTCCAGTGTTCATTACAACACCAGACCACCCGCAACATCGTGCCAACGAGAGTGACTTAGTATAAGTTAGCATAACTTTCTTCACAATACTCCGTGATAAAATATATAATGTTTTAACTAAATACAAACCTTTTTCGTGGGGGAAGGGCGCACTTTGAGTTACGCTCCCCCTCCCCTTACGTCAATCTTGGAACCGCCCCTGAATGTTTTGGGCAGCGGCTTGTATTTATCATGTTTCGACCAGTGCGTAGAACAAAGTCAGTTTTCAAATTTAGTTCGAAAAAAATGTTCAGCTTACTTGCGTCATTCTTGACTTGGTCACCCCCTTAATGACCAAGCGCTATCAAGTTGACCATATACCGTTTGTTTGGTTTCCTTGTCACTCTTGAAGTTTATTCTTCGATTAGAACACTTCAGAATCTACTTCAGAAAAGTCATAGGCCTCTACGGGGTTGCTATCACTCTAGATATGACATTTTGACGCAAAAATTAGCTACTCGCCCGACGACAATATTTCATAACACCCAATAAATTCTACACTCTTCAACCCACTCCCTCGCAAACCCGCAACTCACAGACCTAGTCATGAAAGGGTTTCAATGTTGTGAAAATTACAGCAAACATTTGTGTTGTGTTACTATTGACACTGGAATAACTTTCAATACATCGCAATCTCTCGTATTTTGAGCAGATTTGATAACGCAACAATTTGAAGGCCATGCCCCTTCGATTTTCATATATCTAGCTATCAAGCTTGTCAAACAATACTGATTACGAACGTTTGTTGAAGGGTTCCCGCCGTCAGTAGCTTAGTTTAAACACTCGTAATGATTTGGCACACTTTATTTCTTCATACAAAACATGTGCATTTTACAAAAACATGAGCGAGTACCTTTAAACTAAAGTCCTTCTAAGATATTCAATGACTTTCCAAACATTCTATATTTTTCATAGCATAACACTTGTATATTCTATTACACAGAGCACTTATTGTAATAATAATACTTATTATTCATAATTTCACCCATTTATATATAATCATACGAAGCACTTACATATGTGCTATGTAAGACAACATAATAAGAATAAATAGATTTAATTCGTGGTTTAAACTTAATGCATTTTCTTTACAATAATATGCATTACACAATTATGGAACTATCAAAATATACGAAAACGCATTTTTTCATTATGATAATAAGAGCACACACAGTTTCGTATGTTTTGAAGTTGTTTCTATAATTATAAAAATAAATAACAGTCTAGGGTGGTATTTAATATTCAAATTAAGTTAATCTTATGGAAATACATCATTGACTTCATTCACTCTATTGGTCGGTTATAAATAACCAGTAATCCGATTAGCTAAATCGTTCTTAGATCCAATTAAGACCAATATCGAATACCACCCTGGGCCAAAATTCAATATTGATATCATCCTTATTCTTAGATATGCCTCAGTGATTCACTGAAGCCTATTGGTCAGCTAAATATACAGGCCAATCAAAACACTTAGTTTCTAATCTTAAGTTCAGTCTAAGTTGCTTATTGACAACGGCCCCTGATCTATAAGAAACTAGTTTTTGGAAATTTCGTGGTTCTTTTCGATGCTATATATATATAAACTCAGCAGATGTTATCGTTGCTTAATGGAAATTTGGCGGATGTAATCTGCTTTATGGATTTTTGCTGGTAAGAGCTAATCTAAATGATTGAATGTGAATCTGTCCGGAGATCTCATTGACAGAGGCCTGCGCGTCAACACTAATTTTCTAAACATATCAAGAACGGTAGAAATAGCGTGTGCTAAGCTCATTTCTTTCAAATTAAATTCGGTATCTTTCATAAGAGCCATTGTTTGTGACATTCATTCATCCTTTTTGGAATATTAAAACAATATTATTAATTGTGGAAAATCCTATCTCGGAGTAAGAGTGCATCTTTAAATGTATATTGAAATTAACCTGTGACCAAATCTCATTGTTTATGATGATTATCACTGTATAAATATTATTCAAGCTGCGTTTGAATGACAATTTTTATCTGCTTGCACCGAATGCTCGCGTGTAGAGTGTTTGCTATAACTGACGCACAGAAAATATCGTGATACATATATTAAAACTTCTCTTTAACGATAAAGGACGATAAACAATCATATTCGAACCAAAACAACAGTGACATTCATATGCAGAGACAGTTATTATAAGACAAAATAACGTTTTCAAATTACTAAGACAGCCCATGAAAGTAATGGTTAAAGCACTTCAGTTAAGTAGTGGTTAAACATATTCCTTTTAAGGAAAAGTTAAACAGTAATTAGTAACACTCGATTTTAGAAGTGGTTAAAATACTCTATTTAAGGAATTGTTTAACATCCCGTTAAAGTAATTGTTAGTTTGAACGTTATATATTTTACAACGATTGTGAAGAAAGCTATGATAGCTTATACTAAGTCCTACTAAGTCACTCTCGTTGGCACGGTGTTGCGCGAGAGTGTGGTCTTGTGTTGTGGGGGATACCGGAGTACCCGGAGAAAACCCACTTGTCCGGTTTGGTGACCACTAACCAAACTCACATGCGCCCAGGCCGGGAATGGAACCCGGGTCGCCTTGGTGAAGAGCGAGTGCGCTAACCACTGTGCACCCCGGACTGCCTAAGTAATAGTTAAACACCCCATTTAGGTAATGGCTAACATATTCCATTCAAGTAATAATTAGAACACCCCATTTAGGTAATGGCTAACATATTCCATTCAAGTAATAATTAGAACACCCCATTTAGGTAATGGCTAACATATTCCATTCAAGTAATAATTAGAACACCCCATTTAGGTAATGGCTAAAATATTCCATTCAAGTAATAATTAGAACACCCCATTTAGGTAATGGCTAACATATTCCATTCAAGTAATAATTAGAACACCCCATTTAGGTAATGGCTAACATATTCCATTCAAGTAATAATTAGAACACCCCATTTAGGTAATGGCTAACATATTCCATTCAAGTAATAATTAGAACACCCCATTTAGGTAATGGCTAACATATTCCATTCAAGTAATAATTAGAACACCCCATTTAGGTAATGGCTAACATATTCCATTCAAGTAATAATTAGAACACCCCATTTAGGTAATGGCTAACATATTCCATTCAAGTAATAATTAGAACACCCCATTTAGGTAATGGCTAACATATTCCATTCAAGTAATAATTAGAACACCCCATTTAGGTAATGGCTAACATATTCCATTCAAGTAATAATTAGAACACCCCATTTAGGTAATGGCTAACATATTCCATTCAAGTAATAATTAGAACACCCCATTTAGGTAATGGCTAAAATATTCCATTCAAGTAATAATTAGAACACCCCATTTAGGTAATGGCTAACATATTCCATTCAAGTAATAATTAGAACACCCCATTTAGGTAATGGCTAACATATTCCATTCAAGTAATAATTAGAACACCCCATTTAGGTAATGGCTAACATATTCCATTCAAGTAATAATTAGAACACCCCATTTAGGTAATGGCTAACATATTCCATTCAAGTAATAATTAGAACACCCCATTTAGGTAATGGCTAACATATTCCATTCAAGTAATAATTAGAACACCCCATTTAGGTAATGGCTAAAATATTCCATTCAAGTAATAATTAGAACACCCCATTTAGGAAATGTCTAAAATATTCCATTCAAGTAATAATTAGAACACCCCATTTAGGAAATGTCTAAAATATTCCATTCAAGTAATAAATAGAACACCCCATTTAAGTAATGGTTAAAATTCCCAACTTAAGGTATGGTTAAAAAATCCACTTAAGAATGGTTTAAACACTCTATAAACGCTCATTACATAGTTACTTAATTCATAACCTTTATTTTTTACTGGTCTACATAGTAAACCACCAGCAACTGTTCATATCTACCGTTTCACCTTATTAAAACTAAACAAAAACGGATGACTTTTGATTTACTGTAAAACCTGTATTGGAAAACTTAAAAAATGCTACCTTCCCAGTAGACAAAATATAATGTTGACCACTGAAAGCAACATATGCAAGGACATAAGTATTAGACAAATACCTGTACCGATATTCGATATAACGTTTCTAAATTACAAAGACACCAACTCTAAAAAGATTCTACCGCCCAAGTTATATCAAACACTTAATTAAGAATAGAAATGGTTTAGCGTTAATAGATTTGTAAATTTCTATAATAGATTGATACTCATGCTTATAATTATTTCTAGTCTGAAATAAAATGTGAAAAAGTTTTAACCGCATGCCAAGTATTCGTATCTTAATCATCGGACTATCTTGGATCTAGTCTTATTAGTATGAAAATCACGTTTTCAATCCGATCGAAGTCTTATCTCAATGTCATGACAGTGTTTGTCATCCTAATTACATCTGTCTATAATCAGTTACATTGACTGATAAAATATGCACTGCCTTTCGAGTTTGAATACTTTGAGCGTGTTAATATGAGCCACGTCGCGCGATTTTGGGCCTTCGGAAATATTTTTGCTATTACAATGATTTAAGGTATTTGAATGCCATGTAATTTCAGAAAGATATTCTGAAATGTTCATGATGATATCACTTAATTTGCGTAAGTTACATGTTTACAAGTGAGATCATGTATTGCGCAATTTGAATACTAAATTTGACGTCATTCAAATGACGTCGTAATGAAAGTGCATTATTCAAATGACGTGCAAAATTATTGTATCAATATTACAACTAGCTTATAATTTAAATTATTTTCTTATCACAGAATCTTTAAGGAACATAAATTAAGATAAAAATAATGAATTATTTTTGTATTTTTAATACATTTGGCCGTTTTAAACACAGACTATTAATCCATTCAAAATATGTCGGGACGAAATCCATGGTTGCTATGGAAACATGAGTAAACCAATGGTCATAAATTATTGAGAAATTGATGCACCAATGACAAACCTTAAAAAGAAAGAAGTCAGGAAGAAATTGATTAACATAGAAAAAATCTTTATTTTAGGCATTTTTTATTAATGATTATTTCATTTGTAATAATAATGTCCGAAGGCCCAAACTCGCGCGATGCGGCTCATATAATACCTAAGGCCAAAACTAAAATATTTCTTTCCAGTAACATTTCAAAAGCAATAGGGGAAATATAGTGTAGGTGGGTAGGCATAACTTTTATTTTTCCTTTCTTCTTTTTTGAGTACCGGGATTCTGTACTAAACCGAACAATATCAGGCTTATTAATATTTTTGAAAGTTTGAAAAATAAAAATTAGTCAAATTTTAACATGTTCACTCAGAAAATGCCCATTTTTAGGAAATTAAGGCAAAAAAGTGTGTGGTCGGGGGGAACATAAAATGTCTGTCAGGTTAACAACCTTTTTTAGGAGTGTTTTTTTTTTTTTAAATATAGATTAAAAGCCATTAAAGTTTTATACAGACTGAATATTATTTTAACGCCATTCCTCAATGCCCTTCTAACTTACATAAGCTTAAAGTGACACTCTTCTTCAAAATCAATACATTCACATGTATAACAAACATCAAATTTGACTGATAAACCTTCATCACTTACTAAATAATGCATTTATGGAAAATATTAATTACTGATAACAAGATTATAACCGTGTATTTAATAGCGGAAAGCGCAAACATATTAAATGTTTTGTGAATGCTAAAATATTTACTGTGGTCTACTATAGTCTCATTAGGTAGAAATACTGTGTTTTATGCTCATTTCTTTCAAATCAAACTCGGTATACTTCATAAGAACCACTGTTTTCGACATTTATTCATCCTTTTTGGGAAATTAAAAAAATATTATAAATTGTGGTAAATCTTATCTGGAAGTAAGAGTGCATCTTTAATAAAAAATAAAGCTACCTACCCTACCGGTTTTTGAAACGGATGTAACCCGAACCAAATCATTTTTGTTTCTGCCTAAACACTATGGTTATAACTGGACCAGTGGTTCATTGAGGTTCATGAAATTTCAATTCTGGTTTGATTTTTTAACCTGCCCAGGCTGAATTATCTCAAGTTTAAGACAGTCGTATTCAAAAATCAATCTTTTTTCACTTTTTAAATCTTTAGATTCAACTGATGAAAAACAAAAAACGGCTGACTGCTGATTAACCAAATTAAAACATCGGATTTGAAAAATACTGCCATCAAATTAGACAAAATATAAATTTGAACACTAAATTAGAATTCTGCCATCAAAACCAAAACAGCATACACAGATTTCATCACAAGTTTGCCCCAAAAAACGACTTATATTATCTGTGAGTCAAAACACACAAAAGGAGATAACACGTGTTATATTTACACAGACGGAGGGTCTCAGTGTTTTGTACAACCTCCCATTAATGTTTTAGTAGTCCACTCAATCGCCCAGCAGCGGAACTATTTGGGGAATCAATGTTTTGTTCACACGTTGACATCGAAAATACAAAATTAGGGTAAATGTATAAAGATGGCTTTATCTAAACCTTAGCTTATGTTAAGCTGTGTGAAGTTAGCTAAATATACGAAATTGGACATCGGACATTTAAGATCGAATGTTGTGCTGGCACGACATTGGACATTGGATATTCAAAATCGAATGTTGTGCTGGCACGACATTGGACATTGGACATTTAAAATCGAATGTTGTGCTGGCACGACATTGGACATTCAACATCGAATGTTGTGCTGGCACGACATTGGACATTGGACATTTAAAATCGAATGTTGTGCTGGCACGACATTGGACATTGGACATTCAAAATTAAAAGTCGTGCTGGCACGACATTGGACATTGGACATTCAAAAATGAATGTCGTGCCAGCACGACATTGGACATTGGACCTTGGGATTTCAAAAATGAATGTCGTGCTGGCACGACATTGGACATTCAACATCGAATGTTGTGCTGGCACGACATTGGACATTGGACATTCAAATTCGAATATTGTGCTGGCACGACATTGGACATTGGACATTCAAAGGTGAAAGTCGTGCTAGCACGACATTGGACATTGGACATTCAAAAATGAATGTCGTGCCAGCACGACATTGGACATTGGACATTGGGATTTCAAAAATGAAAGTCGTGCTAGCACGACATTGTACATTGGACATTCAAAATTGAATTTCGTGCCAGCACGACATTGGACATTCAAAAGTCATTACTATGCATGCAAGTCTCGCGTTAATTTAAGTATCCAAATTTCCTTGATATAATGTATTTTTCATACCAAGACAAGCATTTGTTTCTAGTTTCATATTTTGTAAATATAGTTACCTATTATTTTCACAATACAAGTACATAACTGCATGTTGTATGTATATTATTATTTTGTTATGATAGAATTGTGTTTTGGGGCGGATCCAGGATTTGACGTTAACGGGGGCGTAACTTGGGGGCGTAACTATTGGCCAGCACCGAAATGTATATGGTTGAAGTGTTGACAGGGTGAGGGGTACTCCCGCATTTTGTTTAACAATTTCTTGTTCGAACGGTGCATTTTGGGTGTATTTTATTATTTTTTCTCCTATAGTGAAATTAAAAGTGAACTTGAACGATTATTTTAGGGGTGGGGCGCGTCAGTAGTAGTACTTTGATTGGCATACTATTCTAGTAGTAATGATGAGACTTGAATTACTCAACAATCAAAATATCGTATCTATAATATTTGAACAATAACAATGTTCAAACCCGATGGTACTCATACTCTCATGCGGTATTCATGAGCTTATGGTCTGTTAATGAATGTAAACTGAAAACAGAGTATTGATGAACATTATTTCGTTGTAAAGTTTACTTGGATTAACCATAACTGTTGAATGGTACCTCGGACAAAAAACGAAACCCACCCACAACTTATAATTATCCTTCTATTTAAATAAAGTATTATATAGAAAGTCACACAAATAGTATATATTTGAATATTTTACCATTTTCCAATAGAGATTCTGTTCAAGATTGTATTCAAATGGGTTAAAGGTCAATTACATTGAACACTCTTTCTTCTTTATATTGACTAAAAGAAAAAAGAAGATATTTTCGCTCTTCGCTCGCTTCGAATCTTCTGGAGACTGACAAAATTGTATATGTATTTTTTTCGCTCCAAATTTTTATTGCAAAAATCTGAGGAACAAAAACTTATTTGGTGTGGCCTAAAAAACAAGCCGTCCACCCGGAAGCTTAGTTCATCGCTCATATCAAAACTGGACTTAACATGGTTGGTTTGTGCGTTCACCTTAAGTTATGTTTGCAATAAATGACAGAATGAGACAAGGTATGATTTGTACTCTACCTTTATCTGTTAGGTTACACAAACATTTAGACTGTACTTCCCTCTTTTTGTTTTATAAACATAACTATCTAAATGACGCGGCGTGTGTATCGTTCAAGGTTGGTATTCGATATGCAACATAGTTAATCTAAGGGTCATGCATCATTAACTTCATTCACTTTATTGACCTGTTTATAAATTATTACAAGAAATCCGATAGGCTAAATCGCTAACAGATCCAATTTACATTATTGACTTCTTTAAGTCTATTAGTCAGTTATAAATTATCACAAGAAATCCGATAAGCTACATCGTTCTTATATCCATTTAACAATATTGACTTCATTCGCTCTATTGGTCAGTTATTAGTTATCACAAGTAATCCGATTAGCTACATCGTTTTAGATCCAATTAACCTCATTGGTTTCATTCTTTCTATTGGTCAGTTATTGATTATCACAAGTAATCCGATTAGCTACATCGTTCTTAGATCCAATAAAGACTAATATTGAATACAGCCCTGAACGTTGTTTTTTTGTGTACATTTAAATCCCATATATTACTTCTAAGTGTTTAGATTTCTTCAGCTAAAACTACAACGACATGCATAGAGGTCAAATATAACGAAGGTTCTGTTTATAGGTTGAGAAATCACGTGACCTCAAATGGGTTCTCACATAGGTCACCACGGGTCAAAACGACTACTCACTAGTAAACTTTCAAAGTGCACACAGCGTTGCAGCGTTCTCAAAATGGCCAAGGATTGCATCGTTAAATACAAGCAGATCTAAACTATTTCACACGTGTGGAAGCAGAAAAAAAGCATAGTATTTTATAGGCTAAGAAATAGTTTCTGTCAAATATAGTTACTTAGAAATTAACGTCACTTACTTGCTTGTTTACATCGATTTTGACCCGTGGTGACCCATGTGAGAACCCCGTTAAAGTCACGTGATTCATCACCCTGGTTTAGAGGTATAAAAGGTTATAGGAGATCGCTTATGTTTTTGAGCCCATTTTTTTATGGTTATGCATCTGAAAACTATAATATTATAATTAACTTACTGGTTGGTACCGAAATTGCAGCAAAGAGTACGATTAAAGTATAAAATCAAAACGCTGAAAGCCCTGAGGAACGGTGGCCCCGAGAGGGTAAGCAATTTTTAGCTCTCCTGGCCGAAGTCATGTGTACGTAGTATGTGCGTCCGTGCGTCTGTAAACAATTCATTTTAACACGATACAGCCTTCAGTTTTGATTGATGAAACCTGTACAGGTTCTACATATTCATTAGAGCTTGGTTCCTTTCGAAAACCAGATCCGCCCATGCATGCTTAGATTATGGGCCTTGATAGTATAAAAAATCCTGTTAACAATTGCTCGTGAACACGATACAGCCTTCATTTTTGATTGTATCTCGATGAAACTTGTACACTATCTACATATCCATAAGAGCTCGGTTCCTTTCGAAAACCAGCCTGATCCGCCCATGCATGCCTAGATTATGGGCCTTGAAATGATTAGATTATGGGCCTTGATAGTAAAGAAAAATGCTATTGTGTAATAAATGCTTGCGAACATGATTCAGTCTTCAGTTTTGAGTATTCAAATACCCATAAGGGGTTTTTTTTTTTTTTTTGGAAAACAGTGATGTTGACCATACAAACCCATCCAGTAGAGCATAGGCCCTTTTGAGCCTCCTGTTTAAGTTATGACAGGAATTTCAGAAACGAATTGATAGGAACACCCAAGGAAGTTGAGAGGTGGGGTTCATATGTTTTACAACAACGTACGAGTTGACAGGCTTCAATTTTATTAGGCAAGAAATATACATATAGAACATATATACAGTGTAAGATTAAAGTGGGGTATGTAGAATACTTTTGAACATTTTAGGGTTGGGACGTTTGTTATTTCGAAGTAGTTGAAAGGGAAATATAGACACACAAGTTGATATGAAATGTATGTCATTGCGTATGTTAATGCAGTAAGTATGCATAATTTGGTCATTTTAAAACTCATCCAGGCATGTATGCTGAAAGATGTTAATATTGTTCCCAAGGGATAAGTTTCACATTAGCAAAGAACATCATGGTAATGTTGAAAAATTGATATGAAAATACCATCTGTATGCAGACAGAAAAGGAAACGAACAACATAGCAAATGAAAATTGTTTTGTACAAACGAGTAGTAAAATGTTTATTTACATATCAGAATGAACGTAAAGTAGTAATAAATTCCGTAATTGTCTGTGTTGGAAATATGTATGTGAGCAAACTATGCATGTTTTGATGAGGTTGGCAATAAACACATGTGTAAATGTACATGAAATATGTATTAACATTATCAACATATACATTGAAAGGACATGTACAACTGTATGAATAAAACATTTATGTGTTATCAGTGTCCATGCACCATTTTCAATAAAAGTTTAGTATAAAGCAGCAACTGGTAAAAAATATGGTCATTGCAGCATTGCTATATTATGACACAGTGCAATTGCAAGCTTGTTTAGTTGTGGAATACGAACTAGGGCATTGTTAAAAATAGGAAAGGACACTTTTGAAATTGTTGTGCATTGCACAAGTATACATGTCAATCAAGAAATGTTATAAAATTTCCAGTTATGCTGAGGGACAAAGTTGTGATTAAATTTTAACAAAAACAAAACACAGAAAAAGGCAATAACTCTGTAATTTGCTGAAATAGTTTAATGATTATGTCCATGAACTCCTGCTCATTGTGCTGTACCATTGTCTAAAGTTTTATGACATTCCGTCCGGTATTTTTCAAGTTATGCTCCGGACAAGAAAAATTGACAGCAAAAAATAAAATAAAGGGCCACAACTCAGTAATGCGCTAAAGCAGAGTTATGGTTCCGTTCTTGAACACTGAAATTCCTCTCATTGTGCATTACCATTGTATGAAGTTCAAGTGAATTCCATCCAGTAGTTTTCAAGTTATACTACGAACAAATCAAGTAACAAAAGGCAATAACTCAGTAATAAGCAAGAATGGAGTTATGGTTATTATACACTGCACTTCCTCTCATTATGCTCTACTTTTGTATGTAGTTTAATCAAATTCTATCCAGTAGTTTTAAGTTATGCTCCAGACAAGGTAAATTGCAACGGACAGTCTGACAAACCGACAGACCAACTGACCACAGGGTGACTCCAATATACCCCCTTCAAACTTCGTTTGTCGGGGTGTATAATGAGAAAAAGCTAAGCATTGTTAATGTTAATAAAGACTTGGATTGTTTGTCATTATTCAGTAAGTACATGTATACATCGAAATTGGCTGATGAAATGAACAGAGCATCCAAAAAGTTTATGGTCAGTTTGTGGTACATCTCGTATTCAAAACAAGTAACAGTTTGTGTGCTCCTCTTCATAGTGATTGCCATGGCAACAGGGCAATGGTCCATTTATAACGTCTGAATGTTCATCAGGATAGTGGCTTGAAGGCATATTACATCACAGCTGAATTCATCAAAATACAACTACGCAGTAGGTCACCTGAGGTCACGAAACTCTGTAACCCACGAAAGTCACGAATGCATAAATGAACGAAAATCAAAATGCACATAATCAGAATTAGCAATATGAACGACACAAATTCACATCGTAATGTAAACAAATTAGATAAGAAGAATAAACACGCAGGTTCATGATTTAGGCCGCCAAATGTAGGTCACGTACATAAACAACGCACATTGACAGCATGAAAACACAGATATTTGCACAAAAAACAATATACAGTGTAAATAATGAAGCAATTTCATTCACTGTCATGCCACGCACACGTAAAGCCGTTCGTGTGTAACAATCTGATTATAAAATACTTACAATACACATTTAATCCAGCTGATATCCATGAGACACTCTTAGGCAGAGCGCTTACAAAATGGCGACGATCGAAAGTTGAAATGACCATGCTAACTATAGGCGTAGTAATCTGTATAATATACTTTATCGATATACGGTTTCCAAAAGCATTCACTTCGTTCGTTTGTTTATTGATCAGTGAAATAGTGTTTACATATCATTTCATTTTAAGGAAATTTTTGAATTGTTTGGAATCGATTAATCAATTATGGTAACTACTTCTTATAACCGACTCACACCTGTAACAATACATTTAGTTTTTCGCTGTTCTCGAGCGGTTGCGTATAAATATTTTGAATTCATTTTGTGATTTTATCAACTGCATTTTCAGGGATATGCAAAATGTACGAGTTCAAATGTACATTACAATACATCAATTCAGATTTGTTGAAGTTTAAAGATGTCATGTGTATTCAAGCATTCAATGAGCGCATTATTTCGACCGAATCACCGTGTAATCATTTGCAGTAACGATCTGATGTGCCTACTATGAACGTGGCCCTGAAGGGCCCCCGTTCAACAATTGGGAAAATATAGGGTCGGTGGGTAGGCATAACTTTTATTCCCCTTCCATCTGTTTTGAGTACCGGGATTCTGTACTAAACCGAATAATATCAGGTTTATTATTATTTTTGGAAGTTTGAAAAATAACTCACTCAGAAAATGCCCATTTATAGGAAATAAAGGCTAAAATGTGTGGCCGGGGGGACATAAAGGGTCGGTCAGGTTAACAGTGTTTTTAATATATAGTTTAAAAGCCGTTAAAGCTTTATACAGAATATTATCATTGTGGGGAACGGACACCGGATATAGCTCAAAAGTGATAAGTTAACAGACAATTATACAGTTGTTTTGATTTACCAGAGGTAAGATCTTGCTTTGTTAACGCATATCTACCGTATCCACAAATAAAACAAGTGTTTGAACCAATAGCTGAATGCTAAATTTGGCCTATGGTATACTTTAAAATGCTTACGATTTAACATACCTCGAAAAAGGTTTCTTCAAATCTGAGATGATCACCTCGAAACTTACAGAATTTCGACAAGTATTGTTATTTTTAGGAAATATATATCGAATAAATATAAAATCTGAATCAAAGGCTTTCACAAGCATAAGCTCATTTATTTTTATTGTAAGAACTGGCAATGTAACTTTTAAACTGTTAAAGATATGCCCTTAGATATGTTCACAGTACTGTACTGGGGATAGCCGTATTATGTACTGAGGATAGTTTTAAAGTTGAGAAATGTGTCCTGGTGATAACAAGTAAAATGGGACAAAAATTGAAGGTAACACTTTTAATATACAATATTCATGTATGTCTGTTTCCAACTTTCAAATAATCTGCAAAAAGTGGGAGTACAATTTGATAAGAAATTATTAACAATGAGTTTGATCCATGCTCTCCTAAATGAACGTAACATGCAAGCTGCTTAATTATCAGGGTTGGTCACACTACATACTTTCTCACTGAAGTGAACGAGCAGAGACCATTATTCTAAGTAATAGCAACATCGACCCAAGCTTAGAAAAAAGCTTCACGTGTTCAAAATTTGATCACAATAACACATTCCCTTCTCATGACTTTCTGTGTGCAAATAGATACCTACTTGATTTACAAAGCAATACTATATATATGAATAGCAAACACCACATAAATTATACGGCCATATGTATTGTGTTCCTCAATAAATCAGATTACTGGCGTAGTTCAAATATTTAGATATTTGCGACTCGAACGTTGATGCTTGTGAAAAACTCATCATGTTTAACTAATCTGTATGAATGAAACAG
Organism: Mya arenaria; assembly: GCF_026914265.1. Classification (NCBI taxonomy): domain Eukaryota; kingdom Metazoa; phylum Mollusca; class Bivalvia; order Myida; family Myidae; genus Mya; species Mya arenaria. The sequence continues at coordinate 31,405,898 of NC_069128.1, forward strand.
ATTTACGTGCAAACAGATACAAAAAACATCCCTCGATTTGGACAACATCGAACAATTTCCCTCGAGCTCGCGTATAAGGAAATGGCCGTAATCATTATCACAGTCTTTTTATTCTAAATACATCGTTACTATCCCCAGTCCACTTAATAGCTATCCCCTGTGCAGTTATTTATTTGCTTCATCTATATCCAGTACACCGCCAGGGCACCAAAATGTATGAATATCTCCGTAACAACAAAACATATCGTATTGATATCTTACACATTACTAGATAATGTTATTACGAAGAAATCGCTCGATTCAGTTTTAATTTTGATTTTAAATTTCTTGATTTATGTTTGAAATCGTATCACATAAATGAACATTTGTGAGCGATCGTGCAACTTTCGGCAAGAATTGGGGCTATTATACAAAAGAGGAGACACATTTCCATAATAGTCGTATATTGCACATGATTAAGTTATTCGAAACTATTCGATTTTGATAAATATATAACCATAAAATACAAAAAAAATGATAGAAAACTTTCCATGTGTCAAAATCAAACGCTTATCGATTTATCACTTTTTTGAGCTATATCCGGTGTCCATTCCCCAAAGTGATTATTTTAACGCCATTCTTCAATGCCTTTCTGACTCACATAAGCTTGATACAAAAATAAAGCTACCTACACTACCGGTTATTGAAAAGGATGTTACCCGAACCAAATAATTTTTGTTTCTGTCTAAACATTATGGTTATAACTGGACCAGTGGTTCAGAAATGAAATTTCAGTTCTGATTTGATTTTTGGATCTGCCCAGAATGAATTATTTCAAGTTTCCGACAGTATATCAATATTTTTTTTTCATTTTTTAAATCTTTAGATTAACCTGATCAAAAACAATAACATTTGACTGCTGATTAACAAAATTAGACAAAATATAAACTTGAACACTAAATTAGAATTCTGCCATCAAATCCAAAACAATATACAAAGATACCATCACAAGTTTGCCCCAGAAAACGACTTATATTATCTGTGAGTCAAAACACACAAAAGGAGATAACACGTGTTATATTTACACAGACGGAGGGTCTCAGTGTTTTGTACAACCTCCCATTAATGTTTTAGTAGTCCACTTAATCGCCTAGCAGCGGAACTATTTGGGGAATCAATGTTTTGTTCACACGTTGAAATCCAAAATACAAAATTAAGGTAAATATATAAAGATGGCTTTTTCTCCCACCTCAGATAAGTAGTACCATTAATTTAACCATGCTAGTAATTCTTATCTTGCCCACGGGCGAAGATAAAATGCCCGGATTGAACTTCTTTTAATGGTCACCACAGTGTAATTACCTCCCTTGTTGAAGACTGTCGTCTGTAGCGCATCATGGAAACCTTGTCTTGTGGCAATATTTAGAACGTTAGTTAATTATTTTTCGCTTCAAATGTCACCAGAAAACAGTTTCACGCACCTTTCAAGAAATAATGCTTCACTCTTCTTAGAACTATTTAAAGACCGATCAGACCATTTACATACTCTGAATCACTGCGCGAATATCCATGACAACCACGAATTATCGCATATCCGTACGCAATTTTTTTCACTAAGCACAAAAGAGTTCCAGCAAGAAAATACATTTTTACTTAATTTTGTTTAACTAAGGTGGGAGAAAAAGCATCTACCATAGCCGCTCGTGTAAAATAGGTTCATCCCGACCCTCGCGTAGGGTTTTTGCGGAAACTCCGTAAACCTCGTTTCAGCAAAACACCCTACGCTCGGGTCGGAATGAACCTATCTTACACTCTCGGCCATAGAAGATATATAATCATAACCTTAGCTTATGTTATTAGTTAATATTATAGCAATTTTAAAAGATAGTTATTCAAATATTTCTTTCGTATTGATTCCGGTTATTTTTTTAAAAAAATACAGCATTACGTCAGGACGCAAATGATAACAGATAGGATGACAAAAATTATAATAAGCCCAACTGTCATTGTGTCTCTAAATATTAGGTGAACGATATTAAATTATTAAACTAGCCCTTGATTTAATGTGGAAACACTATTCAAATAGAAATTCCAGATTTAAAATTTGAGTATTTTGTCTCTGTGACCGTTTTAATGAAGATCTTAGTCGAGTTTAGTCGTAGATTGAAATTATTTTAGTGCTATAATGGCCCTATTTTGCTACATAATGAATTGAACTTTAACAAACATTTAAAATGAACATGAAGTTGAGGAAATAAAATAAATATATGTAATTTATTTCCAATCGGTTTAATTAATAAATACATTAGCTATGCATATTGTTTATATGTATATGTGAGACAAACGGATTATCTACTCTAAAAAGGTCAGCCGTATATGGCCCTGAGCCAATAAACAGATACACAGGAAATGGCCCCTACTGTGAAATCAGTGCAATTAGCAGGAGATGCACAGCAGAGGATTATCATGCCAAACATTCCTTAAACAAGGCCTTTAAACTAGACACAGATAGACATTTGTGTTTATCAGTAATCGGTTCATCACTGTGATTTTCGATCAAATACATCCATTTCCTTAATATGCATGAAAGTCTGGCGTTAATTTTAGTATCCAAATCTTCATGATATATGTATTTTTCATACCAAGACAAGCATTCGTTTCTAGTTTCATATTGTGTAAATATATTTACTTATTGTTTTCACAATACAAGTACAAGTACATAACTTTATGTTGGCTGTTTATCATTATTTTGTTATAAAAATTATTAGTATTGTGCTCTGCAGTGGCGGTTACAGGATTTGACGAGGGAGCGTAACTAAGGGGCGTAACCATTGGCCCGCACGCCTCATTCAGCACCGAAATGTATATGATTGAAGTGTTGACAGGGGGAGGGGTACTCCAGCAGTTTTTTTAACAATTTCTTGTTCGAAACGGTGCATTTTGGGTGTTGTTTTTTCTCCTACAGTGAAATTAAAAGTGAACTTGGACGTTTATATTAGGGGGTGGGGGGCGCGTCAGATGCGCCCCACCCCTGGATCTGCTAGTGGTGTTCAACCATTGTCTCATATATCTCATTCTTTGAGTGGCATTATTTTTTAGTTGTAATGATGAGACTTGAATTAACCAACAATCAAACCCGATGGTAGTCATAGTTTCATGCGGTATTCATGAGCTTATCGTCTGTTATTGTATGTAAAACTGAATACAGAGTATTGATGAACATTATTTGGTTGTTAAGTTTACTTGGATTAACCATAACTGTTGAATGGTACCTCGGACAAAAAACGAAAGCCACCCACAACTTATAATTATCCTTCTATTTAAATAAAGTATTATATAGAAAGTCACACAAATAGTATATATTCGAATATTTTACCATTTTCCAATAGAGATTTTGTTCAAGATTGTATTCAAATGGGTTAAAGGTCAATTACACTGAACACTCTTTCTTCTTTATATTGACTAAAAGAAAAAAAAAGAAGATTGTTTCGCTATTCGCTCGCTTCGAATCTTCTGGAGACTGACAAAATTGTATATGTATTTTTTTCGCTCCAAATTTTTATTGCAAAAATCTGAGGAACAAAAACTTATTTGGTGTGGCCTAAAAAACAAGCCGTCCACCCGGAAGCTTAGTTCATCGCTCATATCAAAACTGGACTTAACATGGTTGGTTTGTGCGTTCACCTTAAGTTATGTTTGCAATAAATGACAGAATGAGACAAGGTAGAATTTGTACTCTACCTTTATCTGTTAGGTTACACAAACATTTAGACTGTACTTCCCTCTTTTTGTTATATAAACATAACTATCTAAATGACGCGGCGTGTTTATCGTTCAAAGTTGGTATTCGATATGCAACATAGTTAATCTAAGGGTCATGCATCATTAACTTCATTTACTTTATTGACCAGTTATTGATAATAAATTATCACAAGAAATCCGATAGACTTAATAGCTAATAGATCCAATTTACATCATTGACTTCTTTCAGTCTATTGGTCAGTTATAAATTATCACAAGAAATCCGATAAGCTACATCGTTCTTATATCCATTTAACAATATTGACTTCATTCACTCTATTGGTCAGTTATTGATTATCACAAGTAATCCGATCAGCTACATCGTTATTAGATCCAATTAACCTCATTGGTTGCATTCTTTCTATTGGTCAGTTATTGATTATCACAAGTAATCCGATGAGCTACATCGTTTTAGATCCAATTAACCTCATTGGTTACATTCTTTCTATTGGTCAGTTATTGATTATCACAAGTAATCCGATTAGCTACATCGTTCTTAGATCCAATTAACCTCATTGGTTACATTCTTTCTATTGGTCAGTTATTGATTATCACAAGTAATCCGATGAGCTACATCGTTTTAGATCCAATTAACCTCATTGGTAACATTCTTTCTATTGGTCAGTTATTGATTATCACAAGTAATCCGATTAGTCACGTGATTCATCACCCTGGTTTAGAGGTATGAAAGGTTAATGGAGATCGCTTATGTTTTTGAGCCCATTTTTTTCACAGTTATGCATCTGAAAACTATACTATTATAATTTACTTACTGGTTGGTACCGAAATTGCAGCAAAGAGTACGATTAAAGTATAAAAAAAACCTGGTAGTAGCGAGGAGCAAACCCACGCCGGTACAGTCAAAAACAAATAAGAATTAAATGCACCCAAACCACACGCCCTCAGGGACCCATACATTAAGAGAGGAATGATAAATCCTAAAATAGTGGACTTCAAAGACAATATTTGAGCATATGTTAACATTTGTTAAAGGGTTCCAGCCGTCAGTAACTTAGTTTTAACTGTCATACTGATTTGCAAAGCTTTATTTCGTCAAAGAATAAAAGGTACAAATTTTACAATATATGAGCGAGTGCTTTAAAGATCTAAAAGACAATACACGCTTACTTATATACTTCAAATGGTATAATTAGTACCTATCCATAAGAAATAAAGGCCTGAGCTCGGTTTCAGTAAGATATCTAGTCGTAAACCTTAAGCTGCTTAAGAGTGCTCGGGTGCTCCCGGCGTGGGTACCCCCCCCCCCTCCCGCCCCCCTAAAATCGTCAAAATTTAGATAGGTTTTATTTCAATATACTCTCAGGAGAAAAAGAGTTATACAATACGCCCAAAATGCACAATTACAGACTAGTAATTGTAAACAAATTATTGAGGGAATACTCCCAAACCCCTCTGCCAGCATTTTAAACAAACAAAATTTCCGTTTTGAGGGAGGGGCGCAATTCAAAAGGATACGCCTCTTGGTTACGCCCCCTCTTATTTCAAATTCTGAAACCGCCCCTGCTTAGACTTAAGATCATACAAATCCAGGCGTAATTTGTTTTGTAGTAAATTGTGTTTCAATAAAACTATCGAAAAGGAATATTTCGTAAAAAAATCTGCCCGTAACTTTACAGACGTCTTCGAAGACTCTTAAACAGCGTAAAGTTTACAAATAAGATATCTTATTGAAATGCGGCCGGGGGGTTAAGTATAAAAGGGGACTAAAATAGAAGTAGAGAAAATACCACTCTTTCTGTGCACTTTAAACTTGCGCGCTATCAGAGGTTTAACACTATTTACAATTACAAAACTAAACATATTAACGTCCATGTAAGTCTAGACATGTCTCATTTAGAAAAGAGTTTGGTCGTCTGTTACAAAATTTAAATTTGCCTTCTGGTGATTGGCTGGCACTTTATCATTCGGAATACCTCGGCCATTTTCAATAGAAAACAACATCGGATGTATCAGTAGAAGTAGTTCATAATTATTTAAATATTAGTTATAATAAATTGTAGTGTTTTAACGTGTATGTTAATACTAAGTTTGAATTGATTGCCAATAATTGCATAAACGATTAAGATTCGCAAGAGTAAAGTCATTAAGTTTAACTGATCTATTGATATTACTACGTGACCAATGGACAATGGCCGAGGTGATCCGAATGGCACTTTATTAGCTGATAGCTTGCTGTATGAGTCTTAAAAGGACTATACACCAGATTGGCACCAAAAAAGTTGTTTTCTGTGACGAATCTCAGGACAATAATCTAATAGAATGTGTTACGCTTTGATATTATTATTGTAAAAAAAAGTACCAAAATGTAATAAAAATAAAAAATTCGCTATTTTATCATACGGAGTACAACCCCTTTAAACATCGCATATGTTTAACTTCTTTTCAGTCAGCAGCTAAACTTCCCAAATGTCTAATTTCTTGCCATCTGGTATTTCACTGAAACAACGCCCTGTAATTAAATATTGCATCACTCATTTGTGTTTTTTAAAGATAAAGATTTTTTATCATATTGCAGTGTGACGTACATATCAGTTAAGAAATATACATTTGTAGATAGTACAAATCCTACTAGTTATCACATTTATAAAATACTCAAGGAAATGACCATCACTTACCCTGAACTAGGATATTTCTTAAACAGCATATCGACTATGCTCATGTAGTTTGAAGTAGGTTTAAGTTGTATTGGAGTGGTATCCAATATGCAAGTTAGGTCAATCTTACGGCATACAACATTAATTCCATTCATTGTATTGGTTTGTTATTTATACAGTGAACCTTGTAATCCGATGTGCTACATCAATCTTAGATAAGATAGGATTAAGACCAATATTAAATACCACCTATGGACATGTATAGCATTGAGCAATACAACAGACCTTAGCAGTATTCGATATCATTGTTATCCTTAAAGTGACACTCATATTTAAAAACTACGCATAAAGATGTAACAAACATAAACCATTAAGTGAAAAACTTTCAGCTACTTACTATAAAATGCATTTTTGGCAAAATATTAATAACTGATGACAAGATTGAAACCGTGTATTTAATAGCTGAAATCGCAAAAGTATTAAATGATTGGTGAGTGCTAAAAGATGTACTGTGTTTACTATTGTCTCATTAGGTAGAAATACCGTGTTTTCTGCACCTTCATTTCAAACTAAACTAGGTATACTTCATAACAACCATTGTTTTTTTCCATTTATTTATCCTTTTTGTTATATTAAAACAATTGTATTTATTGTGGTTGATCTGTGGTTTAGAGTGCATTTAATCCTTCGATATGCCTCAGTGATCCCATTCATAAGTATGCTTCCTTATTTTCCATTAAAATCAATAAAATTAATGCTTTATGTCTTGCTGAAGATAACATATTTGTAGATTTAAGGTTTCATCTTTGAAAAAGGCTTTCAAACCAGATATCTATGTACTTATACATTTCACACAACATGATGACAAACATGCAGTCGGGCTCAGTCCGAGTGTAGACTCAGGCTCAAAAAAGCACTATTATTGAATTACTAAGACTCATATTTATTCCCTCTAAATAATTGTACAATTTCAAATAGTCGCAGTTTTGCCACTTGAGTCCGAATTCAGACATCAGAATACATGTATTTGTAATCATGGCTCCTGGGTCCGGGGTTCGATCCATTCTCGGAGCTTCTTCGGTTCTCATGGTTAAAATGTAGCAGCATTGAACAAACTGTATACACGTTCTTTCCTATTTATAAAACAATTTATTGTCTATACCCGTTCATAATTGGGACGTTACTCACTCTAACCTTGTTGTATTTTCAGGGCAAAGAGCGCGCAAAATGGGGCAGTCACTTGGAGTTCATCTTGACCTTGGTCGGGTTTGCTGTGGGATTGGGTAATGTGTGGAGGTTTCCGTACCTGTGTTTCAGGAATGGAGGAGGTACGTTTATAATAAAAGTATAATGGAAACAACAGGGCCAAGCACAAAAGCCAAAACTTTAGCGACGACCCTATTTAGGGGCACATTGATAAAGGGGTACATCGGAAGTTACACTTGGTGAATGCAAAAACAATTTGTTTGATTGTTAATGTTAATGCATTTCGATGTTTAACTCATTTGTCTCTAATGATTTAATCTAAAAAAAACCATATGATTCGTCTACAGATATAAAGTTGTGACCACGTAGCTATTAATTGATTACATCTTTATAAAGGTTCATATTTTTTTTTTAAATTATATGCGTTTTCTTTCTATTTTTTTTTAAAGTCAAATAAGTTAAACACAATAGTGTAAAATAGTTTTGCATATTTCAAGTGTAATCCTATAGTGTATGAGGCCCCGCAAAAAAATGTTTGTTTAGGGTAACCTTTCCAAAATATCTAGGTAGGGTAGGTAGGGATTTTTTTTCTATTTTTTTTTTCAAAATCTGTCGTAAGTTCAGAGTGTTTTCTTGCACATGGCAGTCTTTCCAACATTACTGTCATTGCCTGACTTTGTTTTATCATATAAACAACAATTCTGATTAAAATCTGCATTTATCCGCCCTTTGTAACTCTCTATTCGCTAACGAATATTTGTTTTGCTCAGAAACGGAAAAAAATAGTTAATGTCGGCGCATTTTTATAGGTAGGGTCGGGTTACCGGAAACGATACATATTTTTTTAGGCCTAACTAAAACAAATGACAAATCATATAAGCGATAATTTGGCGCTTTTTACGTGACCACGTAGCTTTTAATTAAACATCCCATTTATATATACAGGCTTATATATTTTGACTGTCCACACATTATATGCCTTTTCTTTGTTTTGATCATATAGGTAAAACGAGTTCATCGGAGTAATGCATAACATATATTTGCATCTATCTGACAAGTGTGAACCTATAGTGTGCCCCTTTTATGTATTGGCGCATAACTAAAACAAGAGCCAAACAAAATGTCACATATTTACAAAGGGAGATAACACTTGGTTCAAAATAACTTTATAAACAATCGTTCGAGTTACGCCGCCATAGAACGGTGATTGAAACCTGAGCTCACTGGGATTTTAAGCTGCGCTCTCACAGATGGACCGTTTTGACAACTTTATTTTAAAGATGCACTCTTATTCCCAAATAAGATAGACCATAATTAATAACATTGTTTTAATATTCCGAAAAGGATGAAAATATCGAAAAAAGAGGTTCTTATGAAGGATACCGAATTTAATTTTAAAGAAATGAGCATAAAACACGGTATTTCTACTTTATGAGACTATTGTAGACCACAGTAAATCTTTAACATTCACCAATCATTTAATATTTTTTGCGCTTTCAGCTGTTGATTAGACGGTTACAATCTTGTTATCAATACTTAATATTTTCGATAAATGCATTATTTAGTTAGTAGTTAAAGGTTTATCAATCAAAATGTATGTTTGTTATACATGTTTATGTATTGATTTTGAATAAGAGTGTCACTTTAATGTTTGTCTTAGAATGAGCAAATTTTTGCATAAATGTCTGAGAACCAGTGATATAAGACAGCTGACAAAGGATCAGATCGCAGTTTTCCATATTTACGTTCGAAATATGTTGTCTAATGATGGGAAACTTATTTTTCTTTTAACGTTAGTAAGCTTTAAGCCACAAAACCTTTCGAACGTTAATATTGAAAACTGCGAACTGATATTTTTCACCAGTCTATTTTCACTGGTTTCCAGATATTTACGCAAAGATTGGATTATTCCAAGACAAAAAATAAAAAGTTGTCAAACGGTCAATCTGTGAGAGGTGAGAGTGCAGGTTTAACCTAGTGTATGAGTACTACCCTGACACGTGAAGTATACATCAAGCTTATACGTACGAAACATGTAGGTCTTTCTGCGTCTACCTCATGCACACATGATTGTATTCCAGTCAAAGCATTTTGCCGTTTTTTTACAATGTCATATTTAAGTATGTGAACCATGTTATAAAAGGTAAGACATCAATCATTGTGATGCATATATGTGTAAGTGCATTTTTCATATTTATATCCAGACTGTTTTATGTTTTATTTATATTGATAGAATCATTGTATTATGCTTGCATGGAATCCATTTTGAATAACACCAAAAGGACGCCAATATAATGAAAGAGTATAAAAAAGGGAGAAAACAAAATTTATTATGATGGGATAACAATTCTATTAATTTGCTTCTTAAATAATAGCATGTCTATATAAAAAAAGCTCTGGGTGAAAACTTTAAAATTATGCAAAATTAACATTTTGTAACCTTACAATGAAACTTAACCAGTAGCAATTTTTGTGTGAATAATGGATGGATTACCTTAAAAGCAAATTAACTTAACACTTGCGCAAACACAACGATACCAGTTATCTGTTGCAGAATGTTATGATTTTATAAGACTTTGATCGAGTCATTGAGCTTTGTAAACGACTTTTTAAAGCTGCACTCTCACATATATACCGTAAAATGCATAAAACATAAAAAAAATATCTTAAATATAAAATTATGTGATCAATTTTTTTTGTCAGCAGTCTTATATAACTGCTTCCCATGCATTTTGGCAAAAAAAATGGCTCGTTCCATGACAAAAAATAAAAAAAAAGATGTCAAAACGTTCAATCTGTGAGAGTGCTTTAAAACTTGCATGATCTGGGTCCAAAATTAGCTTAATCTATTTACCTTCAGGCGCCTTCCTCATTCCGTACGTGATTTGTCTCGTCTTGATGGGCATCCCGCTCTTCTACCTCGAGTTGAGCTTCGGTCAGTTTGCCAGTCTTGGACCGGTCAAGGTATGGTCGGTCAACCCCGCACTAAAAGGTAGGTCATTTTGCCAAATCGGAACACCTCGGCCATTTTCTTTCGAAACAACTTCGGATTTAATAGGGACGGTTTACAATGTCAGAATTAATTACATTTTATTAGCCTGCAAGAAGATCGCGTAGTAATTTCAATTTCAAACAGTTAAGTGTAAGGACTTTACTCTTAGGAATCTTAATGATTTATGCAATACTATACTTTACTGGGAATTAATTTGAACGTAGTAAAAACTTACAAGTTTGAACGCTACCATTTGGTAATATCATTATACTATAGTTTACGAATTAATTGTACTAATATCCCGGCATTCATCCGAGGTTCGTCGTATAGCGGATATGGCCGAGGTGTTCCGATTGATCATTTGTCATTAGGTCATTTGTAATAAGGTTAGAATGTACTGTGTAATTTCGCTTGGTAATATTATCTTATAGAATATACAACATATCCTACGACGTCATTAAACAAACTAGTCCATCAATAACATTACATCAACTATAAACTCACTGTCTTTTAAGTGATTTATATCAGTTATGCATATGATAAAAAGGCTATTTGTCCAGAATGGCGTATTCGACTCTTGTAGATATAATTTGCAGTTTTTTTTATTCTGCTGCTTTAGCCTTGTGAATTCAAAACATGAAAATTCCTCGCAAGTCGAAAACAATCTCTTGGATCAAACCGCAGGACTAATAACCCAATAATATTAGGTTAACCTCACAACTCCTTCTTTAAGGTCTTGGATACTCGATGGTCATCGTGTCTTCTTTGATCTCCTTCTACTATAACGTCATCATTGCCGTCTGCTTGTTCTTCCTGTTCGCGAGCATGCGCAGTAAACTCCCTTGGACGTCATGTGACCCGGAATGGTCGACTTGTGACTGCAGGGATGACACCATGAACAAAAGTGACTCGAATCCTTGGAACTACACACGGGACGATTGCTGTAAGGTTTCAAAGAAGATACATATGTTTACATATTATATTTACGACACCCACCACACGAGTTATTGAAATTATACACGAGTGCTTCAATGCGAGTTTTTAATGTCAATCACGTAGTTAATGGGTGGCGTAACTGTTTCATACCATGTAATATGAGTGAAAAGCGTTGTTATTGATTCGTGCATTAGTTATAGCACGGTTAAACTCCGCCTTATTGTAACCGTTCCGATAATGTCTATGTGTAGAAAAGTCTCTCAAACATGTCCTACTTTCATACCTCGTTTATTTTTAAGTTATTATTTGTATATAGAGTATTAAACTGAGCAGTTAAAGAGTTTATGCAAAGAAAACCTAAAACTTTCTGATACAAATAACTACGTTATGCCACTAGCAGATAGTCTTACTTCAAAAGTACTCATTGTTTACCCGTTTATAATTAAAAAAAATATATTTTGTGTTTCAGTGAATTACACATTCAATAGAAATCAAACGACGACACCAAGTGAAGAGTACTTCTAGTAAGTAACAACTGATTTATTTTCTTATTACATTGTCTTTTAAGCTTAAGAATTAGCGTTTGACCGATCTCCTACGGAGTAATGTCCCCTGACAATTAGAATAGAAGTAATTTTGCATGGAGTTTGGCATTTGACAACAAATCATGAACATCGCACAATCCTTGTGTATTTAAATATATCAAAAACATTAGCTCATGTTTTTAGTATGTCATAAAATATTTTACATGACAGACAGTCTCGATAAGACTAATGGAATCATATTAACATTTTTAAACATTTATGAGCAGAAATTAGTCCAATAAATATGCTTATTTATCTAATATTTCTAACCTACAGCAAGCGTGTGTTGAAGATTACGGACAGTGCCGTTGATACTGGTGACATTAACTGGGAGCCCATCCTTTGTCTAAAATATTTCTAAACATTTATCAGCAGTATATTAGCTCATCTAATATTTCTAACCTACAGCAAGCGTGTGTTGAAGATTACGGACAGTGCCGTTGATACTGGTGACATTACCTGGGAGCTCACCCTCTGTCTCAAATATTTTTAAACATTTATCAGCAGTAAATTATCTCATCTAGAATGTCTAACCTACAGCAAGCGTGTGTTGAAGCTGACGGGCAGTCTCGGCGAGACTGGTGGCATTAGTTGGGAGCTTACCCTCTGTCTCCTGGCCGCCTGGACCATTGTTTTCCTTGTCCTGACGAAAGGCATCAAATCACTTGGAAAGGTTGGTGTTTACATGTAGACCAGTGCCTTCAGGATATACTTTACTGTTGTATTGTTTTGTATGTAATTGCTGATATTGGAATTTGACACAAAATGGATTATAACCAGCGTTCACTGTTTGACCATCGAGCGTACTCGAACTGGTTTAAAATCTCCAAATCGTAACCATTTTTTTTTAACTTTTCAATGTTATGAACTGAAAACCATCGCAGTTTGATGACCCAACACGTGCTTTGTCTTATAAAACGATACCATTAAGTGTTTAGAAAACTTAGATGTCCGTCACATACCCCAAACAACAGAACAATGTTGGTCCGATATAAACCATCGCAGTTTTATGAGCTTGAACGTATTTGTTCTTGTAACACTAACATAAGCATAAAATGACATACAGTCGAACCCCGTTGGCTCGAACTCGCTTGGCTCGAATTCCTCGTTGGCTCGAACTCAATCTGAAGGACCTATTTATTTGAACAGAACGTAAACATTCCCGCTTGGCTCAAATTTTCCGAGGCTCGAGGTTTTTTCGCCGGTCCCTGTGAGTTCGAGCCAACGGGGTTCGACTGTAGTTGTTTAGAAAACTAAAATGTCCGCCACACCCCCAGTACAATGTGGGTTCAAGATAAGCCATGTGTGTTCTCTTGCCGGCCATCAGGAGGTCATCATTTTATTCACAGAATACACAATTGATTCATATTTGCCTATAAAGAGCTTCACGATCCTACTAACATTATTATTGTTATTTTGGCCGATTCGTGATCCATTGGCTACACACTGGTCCTTGGTTACTGTCAATCCAGGGGTGACATGTTCGAACCAATGTCGCTTTAACTAAGGTTACAATCTGTCGGTGCACTATGCTCCAAAAACCTGAGATGAATTTCAATCTTATCGGAGCACACGCCGAAAGGGCCTTTTCCGAGTGCGATAATATATATGCTTACGAATACCCCTAAAATTATTATTATCAGTAGGGCATTACAAGTTTAATCTCGTCTTCTCTCTTCAGGTGGTGTATGTGACAGCCATCTTCCCCTACATATTGCTGACGATCTTGTTGATTCGTGGGCTGACATTAGAGGGGTCGGGAAACGGTGTTCATTTCTACCTGACACCGAATATATCCATGCTGGCAGAGGCACAGGTACGGCTTTAGTCCAAGCTTCGTAGACTCCTTACTTTGATAATGCCCCTAAGGAGTTAAATAATAATCCTTAGCGAAACTCTACAGCCTCGTATGTGGTGTCTGGTGTTTATTCGAAAAAAGTGTTAAGTATCACTTTTTATAACCTATATTGTGTAAGAAAATACTTGATCTACTTAAAGAGGCACTCTTACTCCCAAATAAGATTTTCCACAATTAATAAAATTGTTTTAATATACAAAAAGAAATGATTAAATGTTGAAAACAATGGTTTTTATGAAAGATACTGAGTTGATTTTTGAAAGGAAGGTGCAGAAAAAAACGACATATCTACCTTATGAAACGATAGTGGATCCCAGTTAATCTTTTAGCACTCACCAATCATTTAAAAAAATGCGTTTTCAGCTATTTAATACACGGTAACAATCTTGTTATCAGTAATTAACATTTACCACATATGCATTTTTTAGAAGGTAGTTAAAGGTTTATCACTCAAAATTTATGTTTGTTATACATGTGTTTGTATTGATTTTAAATAATAGTGTCACTTTAAATGATATAATTCAATTACTCTTAAAAGCCATCTTAACCCCAAAGTTTTCAAAAGTTTTGACTACATTTCGAAACCCGCCATTTTTTTATACTGTTATCATGCTGGATTTTAAATAGCAGTTTATACATATGTCTCTGTAATACCCAACTGCCTCTTTAACATACAAACACAATAACCAAGTCATGCCAGTCACGTCTAAAAAAGCTTAAGAAATGAAACCAGTATGTGTATACCACGTGATAATGTGCGTCATAAATGCTACGTCTGAAGGCAATATTTCGATTTGAAAATGGACTTTAAACAAAGATAACTTCACTATTTCTTAATATTCTATTCTAAGACTTCTATTACATCTTAAAGGGACTGTACAAAGGGAATAAATTCTACTAGGTAGACATACCTAGTAATCTTTTTTAATGGAAAAATACGAAAAAAAACTGCGAAAAATAAATAAATTATAAACTATGTGGTACTTCAGTTAGTAAGTTTCAATGCATTGTACACGTCGATGCCAAGTTTATGTTAGTTTTCGACAATTTTCTTTCTTTTTTCGCTATTTCATCATACGAAGTACAGCCCCTTTACAATTAGTTCTTTCAATATTTGTATTGAAATGACTTTTTTTTTGTTACACACAAAAATTTAAGATCGAATCGTCAATATCGACATGCAAATAAATCTGGTCCACACAAAATAACTATTGAAATATTTTTTTTAAAAAAAGCACGCACGATATTTTTATAAATTTAATATAGTTTTGGTGTAAAATATGCTATTTAAAAAAAACACGAAAAATCTTACCCATATTTTTGACCGTCAACAGGTATGGTCTGACGCCGCTGTACAGATCTTCTACTCCCTCAGCGCCTGCTCTGGAGGACTGATAGCCATGGCCAGTTACAACAACTTTAACAATAATGTTCTCAGGTATACAGTGTTTATCAATGTTATAATGTTCAACCATTCCAAAGTTACCAGTCGAAAAATATGCAAATCGGTAAGAATTAACTTGAACTATTATTTTTCTTTAACAATTATACGATCGGCGAAGCATAATATGGTGAATGACAATACAATTGC
>NC_069128.1:31426459-31432901 GCF_026914265.1 Mya arenaria
GTTGGTAAGTGTGTTTGTTGGTAAGTGTGCTTGTTAAGTGTGTTTGTTGGTAAGTGTGTTTGTTGGAATGTGTGTTAGCTGTTTAATGTTTTTGTTGGCAAGTGTGCTTGTTTGTTAAGTGTGATTGTTGGTAAATGTCCTTGCTGGAATGTGAGTTAGCTGTTTAGTGTATTTGTTGGTAAGTGTGCTTGATGGAAGGTGTGTGAGCTGTTTAGTGTGTTTGTTGGTTAGTGTGCTTGTTGGAAGGTGTGTGAGCTGTTTAGTGTGTTTGTTGGTAAGTGTGCTTGTTGGTAAGAGTGTTTGCAGGAAGGTGTGTGAGCTGTTTAGTGTGTTTGTTGGTAAGAGTGTCTGCAGGAAGGTGTGTGAGCTGTTTAGTGTGTTTGTTGGTAAGTGTGCTTGTTGGAAGGTGTGTGAGCTGTTTAGTGTGTTGTTGGTAAGTGTGCTTGTTGGAAGGTGTGTGAGCTGTTTAGTGTGTTGTTGGTTAGTGTGCTTGTTGGAAGGTGTGTGAGCTGTTTAGTGTGTTTGTTGGTAAGTGTGCTTGTTGGTAAGAGTGTTTGCTGGAAAGTGTGTGAGCTGTTTAGTGTGTTTGTTGGTAAGTGTGCTTGTTGGTAAGTGTGTTTGCTGGAAGGTGTGAGCTGTTTAGTGTTGTTGGTAAGTGTGTTTGCTGGAAGGTGTGAGCTGTTTAGTGTGTTTGTTGGTAAGTGTGCTTGTTGGAATGTGTGTGAGCTGTTTAGTGTGTTTGTTGGTAAGTGTGCTTGTTGGAATGTGTGTGAGCTGTTTAGTGTGTTTGTTGGTAAGTGTGCTTGTTGGAAGGTGTGTGAGCTGTTTAGTGTGTTTGTTGGTAAGTGTGCTTGTTGTGGAAGGTGTGTGAGCTGTTCAGAGTGTTGTTGGTAAGTGTACTTGTTGGAATGTGTGTGAGCTGTTTAGTGTGTTTGTTGGTAAGTGTGTTGCTGGAAGGTGTGAGCTGTTTAGTGTGTTTGTTGGTAAGTGTACTTGTTGGAATCTGTGTGAGCTGTTTAGTGTGTTTGTTGGTAAGTTTGCTTGTTGGAAGGTGTGTGAGCTGTTTAGTGTTTGTTGGTAAGTGTGCTTGTTGGAAGGTGTGTGAGCTGTTTAGTGTGTTTGTTGGTAAGTGTGCTTGTTGGTAAGTGTGTTTGTTGGTAAGTGTGTTTGTTGGCAAGTGTGCTTGTTAGTGTGTTTGTTGGTAAGTGTGCTTGTTGGCGTGTTTGTTGGTAAGTGTCCTTGTTGGCATGTGTGTGAGCTGTTTAGTGTGTTTGTTGGTAAGTGTGCTTGTTGGAAGGTGTGTGAGCTGTTTAGTGTGTTTGTTGGTAAGTGTGCTTGTTGATAAGAGTGTTGGTGGCGTGTTTGTTGGTAACAGCTCTTGCTGGTGTTATGTGAGTTTTAGGTATTTTTTTTTATCAGAGACATTAAAGAATGTTTTTGAATTAGTAAGTGATTTAATGGTTAGATTGCTCTTATCTCATCAAAGAGCTCGTGGGCTGGTGCCCAGCCAGAGAGAAGTTGTCTCGGCCTTTTAGCACAGACAAAAGTACATCAGAGCCCGCTTTTACGTAGAAAACCGAGTCAATCGTCATCGTGATAATATAAGCTATCAGCTTTAGTCACGATCTGGCTAAGCGAAGTTTTTAACTTGAACTATTTCCAGGCTGTGATCGTGTTCAAGTGTATCCAGTACCAGCCGAAACACGAGACAGATGGTGATATATATGAACCCTGGGCGGACGCCATCTGGTGGCTCATTGTTATAGGGGCGATCATCATGATACCGCTGTGGTTCTGTATTTTCTTCTGTTGGAAGGGAGGTTGCAGGTTTGTTGTCATGTTTCCATTCTTTTTTTTATCATTTTCACTATTTAGTCAAAGCTCGCTATGTCGATGTCATTTGGACCTCCGTTGATACTTCGAGAGAACGAACATTCGATATAACCGAAATGAAAGAAGTGTATAACTGAACCTAACACGAAAAAAATCCACAAAACAAAAACATCGAGATAACAGAGTTCGACATAGCGAGTTTCGACTGTATTATTATGACGTGACGAATGTTTACAGAAAGGATTTTTTATCCACCAAACATAGTTGTATTATAGTTCCTGTCATCTATTTCTTACAGATATCACACTGAATACATGCTAAACACTAGCCTAGGGATGTCATTTCTCAATATCTGTACTCATTCTCGCTGAGGAAATATTATATTTATTTTTCACATTATCAAGAATGATATAGAGGACAATATTCCACCAATGAGCACCAAAACTTGTATTTCATGGGTGGCGTAGCCAAGACTGAAATATTCACTTTTGGCGATCCCGAGGTTAATTATATTGCTGTGTGTTACACTGAAACAAACAGTTTTCTTTAAATTACATGCCTAAAATTGGAATTAAATAGAGGATATTTGTTTATTTCAATGTAAGATCGTATTTTACTTCACTCGTGATCATAGAAAACTATATTTTCACTCGTGGCAAATATCATTTTTTATTTCAATTGTAAATGTCTATATACCATGAGAACAAATAGAATAATAAATGTATATTTCTAGTCATTTTTGATAGTTGTATGTAAAACACAAGTTTATATATACACCAATGAAGTAGGATATGATAGCCCATGATAACTTTTCATTTTTGTATATTTGCTTAACGGTTGATATAAGTGTTATGACTAGTTGACATTCTTAACAATAAATATATTATGGCGAATATTTAAACTCTTTTTCAGACATGATATTACGTACGAATCATTTTGTTACTATTTAACTGTTGGTACTGTGTAAGTTGTAATTGTATAAACATAGATTCATATTCCTTCTATTTTTTTCTATTCTGATAATGTTTTATTGCATGAAAATACATATCATTATGAGAATATCAATATAAAGTTTTTATTCGGAACTCCTCGGCCATTTTCCATCAAATTCAATATTGGACATATGCCGCGGGTATATCAGTACAAATAGTTCGTAAATTTTAATTAAAAGTATAATTAATTGTAGTGTTTAAACTCGTATTTATTATATCTTAGTTTAAATCGTTTGCCAGTGAAGTGGTTTATTGCTGACTAACTAACTAAGATTTCCAAGAGTAAAGTCATTAAGTCTAACTGCTAAATTGAAATTACTACGCGATCTACTTGCAGCGTAATTAAATGTAAAGTGTTCTGACATATTATGATTGAAATCCTTCCGAATACACCCGGGGTTGTTTTCGATGAAAAATGAGTGAGCAGTTCCGAATGACAAGTTTTGCCAACATCATTAACAGCCCTTTTCCGATTGTTTTAGTGCCCTGGTCGATTCAAACAGTCCGAAAGACAAGTGGGGACCAGCCCTTGAGGAGAATAGGAAGGGGAGATATGCAGTGGATTTATCTGATGTATACAACAAGGATTTATCCTTTGATGCGCCATATAGTAAGCGTTTATTGTTTATGAAGATATTCTTTACAAAAAACTACAGTCAAAGCTCGCTTTTGACCTCGGAAAATACTTCGAGATAACGAATATTCGATTTAACCGAAAAACAAGAAATGTGTTGCTAAACTCTTACGAAAACAATTTGACATAACCAGAACATCGAAATAACAGAGTTCGACATAGCGTGTTTCGATTGTATTTAAAAGACAAACCATATGATATTTCGTATAGTAAGTGCTGATCGTTTAAGTAGATTTTCTTTATACAGAAAAATAATGATGAATTTACAAATATTTTTTGTCACTTTTAACAATTCAAAATTCTTCGTAATTTTGCTTTTTTGTCATTGTGAGTTAATCTGTTACATATTCTTCGCTGTTTCCTTTATCTCTTCCAAATATTTCTCTTTTTATTCATTGATCTTAATATCTTCCAAATTATTTTCGCTTTTTTTACTGTGAGCTTAATCTCTTTTAAATGTTTCGCTTTTTTCTCTATGAGCTTTGACTTCTCCAAATACTTCGCTTTTTTCACTGTGAGATTTGACACTTCCAAATACTTCACTTTTTTTCACCGTGAGCTTTGACTTTTCCAAATGTTTCACTCTTTTCCACTGTGAGTTTTGACACTTTCAAATACCTCACTTTTTTCATGTTAGCTTTGACTTTTCCAAATGTTTCACTCTTTTCCTCTGTGAGTTTGACACTTATTCCCTTTGTTCACTGTGAGTTTTTACACTTCCAAATACTTCCTTTTGTTCACTGTGTGCTTTTACACTTCCAAATACTTCCCTTTGTTCACTGTGTGCTTTTACACTTCCAAATACTTCCCTTTGTTCACTGTGTGCTTTTACACTTCCAAATACTTCCCTTTGTTCACTGTGTGCTTTTACACTTCCAAATACTTCCCTTTGTTCACTGTGAGTTTTTACACTTCCAAATACTTCCCTTTGTTCACTGTGTGCTTTTACACTGTCAAATACTTCACTTTTTCACTGTGAGTTTTTACACTTCCAAATACTGTGAGTTTTTACACTTCCAAATACTTCCCTTTGTTCACTGTGTGCTTTTACACTTCCAAATACTTCCCTTTGTTACTGTGTGCTTTTACACTTCCAAATACTTCCCTTTGTTCACTGTGTGCTTTTACACTTCAAATACTTCCCTTTGTTCACTGTGTGCTTTTACACTTCCAAATACTTCCCTTTGTTCACTGTGCTTTTACACTTCCAAATACTTCCCTTTGTTCACTGTGTGCTTTTACACTTCCAAATACTTCCCTTTGTTCACTGTGTGCTTTTACACTTCCAAATACTTCCCTTTGTTCACTGTGAGTTTTACACTTCCAAATACTTCCTTTTATCACTGTGTGCTTTTACACTTCAAATACTTCCCTTTGTTCACGTGAGTTTTTACACTTCCAATACTTCCTTTGTTCACTGAGTTTTTACACTTCCAAATACTTCACTTTGTTCACTGTGAGTTTTTACACTTCCAAATACTTCCTTTGTTCACTGTGAGTTTTTACACTTCCAAATACTTCCTTTGTTCACTGTGTTTTTACACTTCAAATACTTCACTTTGTTCACTGTGAGTTTTTACACTTCCAAATACTTCACTTTGTTCACTGTGAGTTTTACACTTCCAAATACTTCACTTTGTTCACTGTGAGTTTTTACACTTCCAAATACTTCACTTTGTTCACTGTGAGTTTTTACACTTCCAAATACTTCCCTTTGTTCACTGTTTTTACACTTCCAAATACTTCATTTGTTCACTGTGTGCTTTTACACTTCCAAATACTTCTTTGTTCACTGTGTTTTTACACTTCCAAATACTTCCCTTTGTTCACTGTGCTTTTACTTCCAAATACTTCCCTTTGTTCACTGTGTTACATTCCAAATACTTCCCTTTGTTCACTGTGAGTTTTTGTCCTGGGGTCACCCGGGGGCGGCAGACCAGGGTGCAATGCGGTGCTCGGTCGCAATGCTGCGCGTAAACTGCTCCGGGCACTATCCCAAGTGCTGTAAAATGCCAAATGTGGGTGTATTGGCGGTGAAATCCGGAATAAAAAAGATGGAGGGTGGGGTAAGCGGGGACGGCAGACCAGGGTGCAATGCGGTGCTCGGTCGCAATGCTGCGCGTAAACTGCTCCGGGCACTATCCCAAGTGCTGTAGAATGCCAATGCTGGTGTATTGGCGGTGAAATCCGGAATAAAAAAAGATGGAGGGTGGGGTAAACGGGGGCGGCAAACCAGGGTGCAATGCGGTGCTCGGTCGCAATGCTGCGCGTAAACTGCTCCGGGCACTATCCCAAGTGCTGTAGAATGCCAATGCTGGTGTATTGGTGGTGAAATCCGGAATAAAAAAAGATGGAGGGTGGGGTAAGCGTGGGCGGCAGACCAGGGTGCAATGCGGTGCTCGGTCGCAATGCTGCGCGTAGACTGCTCCGGGCACTATCCCAAGTGCTGTAGAATGCCAATGCGGGTGTATTGGCGGTGAAATCCGGAATAAAAAAAATGGAGGGTGGGGTAAGCGGGGGCGGCAGACCAGGGTGCAATGCGGTGCTCGGTCGCAATGCTGCGCGTAAACTGCTCCGGGCACTATCCCAAGTGCTGTTGAATGCCAATGCGGGTGTATCGGCGGTGAAATCCGAAATAAAAAAAAAATGGAGGGTGGGGTAAGCGGGGGCGGCAGACCAGGGTGCAATGCGGTGCTCGGTCGCAATGCTGCACGTAAACTGCTCCGGGCACTATCCCAAGTGCTGTAGAATGCCAATGCGGGTGTATTGGCGGTGAAATCCGGAATAAAAAAAAGATGGAGGTGGGGTAAGCGGGGGCGGTAGACCAGGGTGCAATGCGGTGCTCGGTCGCAATGCTGCGCGTAAACTGCTCCGGGCACTATCCGAAGTGCTGTAGAATGCAAATGCGGGTGTATTTTGCGGTGAAATCCGGAATAAAAAAAGATGGAGGGTGGGTAAGCGGGGGCGGCAACCAGGGTGCAAT